>NC_071270.1:1857500-1865000 GCF_023375685.1 Ictalurus furcatus
TCGTACAGCCAGCCATCCCTCCCTCTGCGTGTTATAGGCTGTGGGTTACAAACTGCTCCGCAGACTAGCAAACCAGCATTTAATGTCAGCTCACTGCTAAAATCATTCATGGATCAAACGTTGGCGTACACCGCTACGGTTTCATTTACTGCGCGGACACCATATTGGTTATGCTCGGCTATAAAACAAAACATCTATTTGGGAATGGCAGTCAATCACTCCGTGAAATGCCTTTTCTTTTTTTAAATCTTTACTGCTGGGAATTAAACTATATCCTGTGCAGAAACGAAATCCAGTGGCCGTTTTTCAAAATGCAATCTTTCCTCCGATCACTCGTGTTTTATGGGGCACAAAAAAACACACCAATCACTTCCTGTAATGACGCACGAGGTGCTAAATCCACTGGAAAGTTGTTTCTAAAAAGGTTGCGACGGATCAGAAAAGCCGAAGCAAATATCAACAAAGCCATACAGGACCTTAACGACGGGTGAGATGACGGTACGCTGTAAATCCATCACAAGCCTTTCGTTAAACGGATACACGGTACATCATCCTCACGGATACGCAAGGAATAAAATGCTACCTTTAAGTTTTATCCGGTTTTATCTCACGAGGGTATTTCCTGTTATCACTTGCACTATAGCAGCTATAAACGGTTGACTTGTAACCAATCCTATCTTCTTTTTTTTTTTCTTTCCCCCCACTCTCTTGACATTAATACACCAACAACAAACAGTCATCAGTGTTGTAGAGAAACCACAACGGGTGCGCCGGAAAACCGTTACAAAGTGCCGACACTGGAGACTCCTTCCTTAAACGTTAAATGGACATTTCCTAATGGAAAACCCCAAGCACTTGTACATCAAGCGTTATAATTACGTGGCGTATCCGGCACGTACGTCCTCGTGAACGGGCTGTTACGATTAAAACAATAACGTATTAGGACGAGAATATAAACTTGCCCCATGAGCGGAACTACCGTCAGAGCCTCCTGATCAACCTGACTTAGCGACGTCTCTCTCTAAAAACGCCGAGAATTCGAAGAACAGAGCTCGTGAATGGGCGAATTTTTTGTGATTTGATTTCGCGAACGGTTCGTTCCTGCTTTCCAGACGCCGGCGGTAAGGTCGTCCACTCGTAACACTCGTTTCATGGATGTCGGCGAGGTTTACTGATGAATAACGTTCCGCACACTTCGAACGAAATAAACAAAAAACGGCGTAAATGGAAAAGCTTTAATAGAGATAATGTTTAGCAAATTGGTAAATGAGATTAATCATGCACTTCATCACGGATAAACATTTTTACTGATTAACTAAACGGTATGAAATGCACACGCGTAGGTGGTACGCGGTGACAAATATCATTATACGTTTATAAACAGGGCTGTATAAATGAACGCTTTTTTTTTTGTTTGTTTGTTTTATTTCAGTTTTTTATTTCCGCGAGTGCCTGTTGACTCTGAAAGACTTGTTGCATTGACACAATTCCGTAAGTGATGTGTAACAATTATCAGAGGTACCGAGTTTTAAAACGCGTTCCTTCCCACACGCTGGCCAAAAACAACAGATTATATATGCACAAAAAAAGGGTTCAGATGAGGGGATGCACTTTCAAAAGCCTTGTTTACAACAGCCTGGTTGCTGCGGTCCCAGAGTAATGCTGCAGTGTGTCACACAACTCGCTTTTTACACACACACACACACACACACACACACACACGCTGTCAGCCTGATCAGGCCGATTGCAGACAAGCCCAGAGGGGACGGTTTTGCAGAGGCCCGCTGGTGACGAGAAGGGGTGGGTGGGTGCGTGTGTGTGTGTGTGTGTGTGTGTGTGTGTTATGTTATGTTACACTGCGGATGTACTTTGCTCTGCAGAATGGAGCAAACTGCAAAAAATCTTCTTACTTTTCCTGCTATCCTGTTGGGATTGCGTTTCTGGGTGGTTTCACAGACCATTAGTCAGCCATAAATGTGTCACCAAAGTTTAATTTTTTTTTTCCATGGTTCAAATTTACACCTGCAGTCTACCCAACCCTGCCGCCGCCGACTGTTTTTGGACCTGCTGCAGCTCATTAGCAGGTATATTACCGCTGTTTAATTAACGTGAGCGGATACCAGTGCTACACTGTGCTTTTCAAGACCAGTTGAGCATGATTTTGTAAGATTTATGCCTGTCTAGGTGTCATGCTGCTATCATTTGAGCTGAATAATAACCCTCGTGGCATGCCAGTTACATTTATTACCTTATTCCTGGTGTTATCAGGTGATATCTTTATTATGAGCAGCGGTATGGTTGCGGCGGTCCTTTAAGATTATTCCTCGTCAAACTGCAGATTCAATACCAAACTGGGCAATAACGTGTCTTCATTATGGACATTGGCACCATTGGTAGACATTTGTAGACATTGGTAGACATTGGCACCATTTGTAGATATTGGTGGACATTGGCACCATTTGTAGATATTGGTGGACATTGGCACCATTTGTAGACATTGGTGGACATTGTAGGCAGTGGTGGATACTGGCACCATTTATAGACATTGGTGGACATTAGTGGACATTTGTAGACATTGGTGGACATTGGCACCATTTGTAGACATTGTAGATATTGGTGGACATTGGCACCATTTGTAGACATTGGTGGACATTGTCACCATTTGTAGACATTGTAGACATTGGTGGACATTGGCACCATTTGTAGACATTGGCACCATTGTAGACATTGCTGGACATTGGCACCATTTGTAGACTTCGGTGGACATTAGTGGACATTTGTAGACATTGCTGGACATTTGTAGACATTGGTGGACATTGTAGACAATTGTAGACAGTGGTGGACATTGGCACCATTTGTAGACATTGGTGGACATTGGTAGACATTGGCACCATTGTAGACATTGGTGGACATTGTAGACAATTGTAGACAGTGGTGGACATTGTAGACAGTGGTGGACATTGGCACCATTTGTAGACATTGGTGGACATTGGTAGACATTGGCACCATTGTAGACATTGGTGGACATTAGTGGACATTTGTAGACAGTGGTGGACATTGTAGACATGGGCACCATTTGTAGACATTGGTAGACATTGGCACCATTTGTAGACAAACTCCCATGAGTTTTGCATCCTCCTATGCCATCTTCCTATTGTTGGGTTTTTGGTAGAATTTTGGTAGCAGCACTCGCTGAGATTTTAATCAGAAATGGCTGACTCTGACAGAACTTTGCCATCAGCTGTCTTTCGTCACGATAGTCAGGTGAAGTTTTCTAAAGATCGCTTCCAACCAAATCATTCTTTTACGATCTTTTTCCGAGCTTACCTACGACGGCAAACGACATCGTGACGAACCTTTAAAGCTAGTCAGCATGTAAACGATCAACGCGCTTGCGGTTGTTGCAGTAAAGTTACGTATGAACACTTTTAACAGGCTTGGCTGCTGAGAATCTGCTGATTTTAAATATCGTCTTGGACGCTGAAATGTCAAACTATGATCAAGTCAAGCTAGTTTACTGCCAGCTAGCTAGCTGCAGAGTCATGTGCTAGCATTACCTTCAGATCAGTAACGTTGTAGCATAATAGCACGACAGGTCCGTTAATAATGTACGCACGTCAACAGTGCTCCGATTTTCGGTGACCTTCGAGGGTCGTATTTCACGCTTCAGAAACTGAGCACGTAAAAGTTTTTAGCGAAGCATAATCAGAGTACCGGAGGGAAGCGGAAAGAAGACATGGTGCGTTTCCGTTTCGCATATCCATACTTATTTGCATTCTTTATCGGGGTTAATATGTTGCTAGACGTCTTGGAGATTTCCAAGCGTCACAGTTATGATGAGATCTTTAAGGGTACGGGATATGAAATCAAACGATGGCCCTGTGGACTGTGCGGAGGAAATACCGGAACAGCGTTCCGGGATTCGCAGAGGATGATGGTACCGGAGGAGTGTTTCACATGGTAGTCAGCTTCCAGTGTTTTTCCTGAAGCTGGGCGTATTACCAAGAAGAAACAGTGTCAGGAAGACCGTACAGAGCGTAGACCAGGCAGGGAGCCGCTTGCCGACAGGGACAGAATTGCGCTTTGCCCTCTGGTCAGGGCGGTGGGGGGGGGGTTAGAGATCATGTCCTGGGAAATAATAAAGATGATCAGCAGTCGCCCCTCCCTGGAGTCATGCTAGAAATGTCAGGTCATCCAGGGGGGAAAGAAACCCATTATTGCTAGTCTGCTTGAATTCCTTAGCACTGTGGAGGAAGGACGACTCTTTTATTTACCCCCATCTCTCTCTCTCTGTGTGTGTCTCAAACCGCCAGGGAATTCTCAAAGGCTCCTCAAAGCCTGTTAACCTCGGAAGGTGCCGAGCGAGACTCGCTCCTGACCCGGTGTTCACCCACTGATAAACAAAAGCAGAGGAAAGAAAACCCACTTCGCCTCGCACCTGCGAGCGTTTGTTTTTCCTCCGTATTTACAGTGTAATTGCCACAAAGCAATCTTTCCATTAATCCGGCGCGCTGAGAGCCGAACGCAGTTCAACATGAGTACACACAATCTGTTGCGGCATGCTGATTGCACTCGGTTCTTAATTAGCAGGCTTGGCGTGCCCTAGCAAAGTTCAGCCTAATGCACTGAAGTGGTTAGTGCACCGTTCTCATAATAAACGCAGCTCGTCTTCAGCGGCGCTGCGAGAGAACGTCTGGTTCCGTCCGTCGCCTTTAAACAGACGATCGCACGCGTACGGATCGTTCTAAACAGGGCACGAAATAACAGACAGCGCGGAGAATCAGAGGTGCGCCCGACGTTCGGGCAGTAGACCTCGCAGATCTCACAGCAAAATACAAACTCCGCGCAGTGTCTTGCGTAAGTATTCACCCCCCTGGGACTTTTCCACATTTTCAAGCGTTACAACGTGACGTTTGCACGGCTTCGGTCGACACAAAACACCCCATAACTTTAAAATAAATAAATAAATAAACATTTTTAAAAAGGCCTGAAATGCTTTGATTGCGTAAGTATTCACCCCCTCGAGTAACTACTTATTAGGACGGCCTTTTATTTTTTTTTGAAACAGTCATAGCAGAGGTATTAGAACTTTTAATGAGGAAATGGCGAATTAGGTACGGATTAAAACACGACCGCGTGCGAAATAAACACTCACTCCTTCACCAGGCCCTCGCTCTCTCGAGTGCCGACGCCGGAGACTCCTTCCACACGTAATACGTTTGAGGAAGATGTGTTTTCTGGTTTACTGATACGTGACGGACATTTTTATCCCGTGTTTAAGACGCCTTTTCGTACGGATTTGCGCGCGTAATATCGGTGGACCGCCGTGTAAAAATGGCACCCCAATCATTCGGAGTACCTTTTGGATGAATGACTGCGATCTTTATTTATTTATTTATTTATTTATTTTACAGATTATTTTGTACTTGTAAACACGGTCAGTGACTAACATTGACACTTTTGGTAGCACTGATGTCTGCTCTTCTTGGACGGATTGCTAACACCAACCCCAAAACCCTCCTTTCCAAACTAGCCTTTATTTTAGAGCACATGATTTACACTGATTGAAGCAAAGGCACACAGAGAGAGAGAGAAGGAGGGAGAGAGAGAGAGAGGGAGAGAGAGAGAGAGAGATGGGGGGGGGTGAGAGAGAGAGGTTTTGAATAATTCATGGGATTTAAAAAGGACAAAAGAGTGGAGGGGGGGAGTGACAACTTGTCAGAGATAAAGCCCAAGAACGAAAGAGATGGCGGAGGCGGGAATGAAAAGCGTTGTGCAAACAGAGGCCGGGTAAACAGGTGCACCTTCTGCTCAGCAGGAGCGCTCCATTTATTTGTTTATCTCCTCACCTGTTTTTCTTTGGGCTTCTTTATAACGTGTCGCAGAATGTTCCCCGGACATCTTTGTGCACGCAGTCAGTCACAGACTCTGTGTGTGTGTGTGTGTGTGTGTGTTAATGTTTGTGCCAGATAGAGGTGCTCATCAAGGTCAAGGATATTTTCTCCCTAATACACCCACTCCGAGAGACGCATCAGTCCAAATTCCTGTTTAATATTCACCCCGACCACCGAGACTCCTCACCTCGGCTCACAGGCGCTAAAGGCAACGGCGCTATTGGAGCGTGAACTGAAGCCCCCTAATGCCGACCCTAGATCCTCGCTTGACCTCCTCAGTTCAGCGCGTGAATATAACAACCTTGTCATGTCGCATTAAAAAAAACGAACCGGCGAAATTTTTCTCCTCCGTCCCTCGGCTACGCGCTTGACCGCGAGCTCACGGCACGTCGACGGTGACCGGTCTCGCGCTGTCTCGTGGGATCTGACCGGAGAGGCGTTATTAAACGCACGGCCTATAGAGAGCGTTTCGTTTCTTCGGATTTTTCAGAGGAGACGTTTTGAATTCGATGCAGGGAAAATAAACACGTACAACTTTTTAAACGTTTTGTGCTTGTCGTCAGCGCGATTCGACTCCGCGGGACCGTGGGCGGGACTTCGAAACCGCGGCTCCACGCCGCGCTCGCTACCGCGCGGACTCGTGCTCCGAGATGTCAGCGTCATATTGGGACATTAACAGCTTCACTTTTCTACAGTTGAAGAGAGCGAAGGTGCGTCGTCCATCTTTTTTTTTTTTTTTTTAAAACAGTCTGTGGTGCAGACGGACGAGAGTGTGACGTGCCTGCTTGCTCTTCCCATTCCCCACAGCGAAACGGAAGGTGAAGGACATGTTCACGGAGTCGAAAACTCCTGGGTTAGATTATAACAAAAATAAAAATAATTCTTCTACGTCCTGTTCGTCATATAAGAGACACAAAAACAAACCCGAAACGAGTGTGCGTCCAGACCGACTTGGCATTATTTTTTTGACTCCACGTTCACGGAATGTTCCTGTCAACTCCGTCTAGCTCTTGCACTGTTCTTGCAGCGACTCTCTGGAGTCAATATTAGCCAAAACCAGAGAAGTGCTGAAGGCGGTGAAGCTGCCTTAACAATACTCATGTTCGCCCGCTGGCGCTATTAAAAATGTACATGAACCTGAATAATTAACGCGGGTTGCTCTGTCGGATGCAGGCGCCGCACGGAGGCGGGTCGACCAGAGTGAGAATGGCCTAAAACCGTGCGAAATGCCGCGAAACGCCACGAGACAATAGCCACAGGGAGAGTCTGTGGTGCACGGCCTGGCTGTTAAATGTCAGCCATGTTTGCCCTGGTGTTCGGCACCTCCGCTCTCGCTCTCTGCCGTGTAAATAAACCCATTTTCCGAGCAAACGTCGCTCTCGGGCGAAATACCAGCTCTGTTTGTCCAGGGTCATTGGAGATGAGTTAAAAGTCACTGGCATTTTCCTTTTCTTTAAAAAAACAAAAAACAAACAAAAAACACGACCTCGTATGTGTGTGCTATCTCGCGCTCTACATCCTAGCGTGATTTCATTGTAGCGCGCGCTTCTCTGAAATTGAGCTGAAGATCTGACTTCTTCGAGCTGACTAGAGACCGAACCGGGAG
>NC_071270.1:1870000-1892500 GCF_023375685.1 Ictalurus furcatus
GCTTAGCAGAGGAAAAACAGATCTGGTCTGGGCGCATCTAACACAAGACAACAGCTGAAAGGAGATCCCGTGCAAGCCTCTGATCTCGGAGAGTTCAGCTCGTGGTTGAATGCATGATACGCCTGACTCGATGACTGGAGAAGAGCAGAATTCGGGCTAATTTAGGCACAAGATCCTAATCCCCCCTCCCCTCCCCTCCCTACCAAATTAAGAAAGAAATGGTAACAGTAGTGACGGGGGGGGAAAATTGACATCATTTTGGTGCGGAATATCATGTGACATATTTCTGGATTATTCGGAAGTATTTGCTTCAGATCAACCCAAACAAGCTCAAGCCTCAGCGCGTTCAAAAAAAACAACACGTGTACGTGGTGCTGACGTGGCATCCGAGGACCAACCCGCAACAAAAAGTACTATTGGGTCCTCGTCAGTGCCATTTCTCAAAAACGTACGGTACTTCAAAACACGTAACTGGAACCTTCGGTACTGAACCAGCGGCCGATGAAAATGTTCATCTCCAGTCTTATGGACGCTCCATCACAATGATTGTAGAACTTTTGATTGGTTAATTTCACACCACGTTGTACTTTTTATCCATTTCTAATTACATGTAACGTCGTGGAACATCCGTGAAACAAGATGGTTCCCGTTAACGCTTTGAGTGAACGTAAAGGAACGGCTTTACACTCGTGTAAATCTAGAATCTAAAAACAAGACGGATACACTTTTTTTAAATTTTTTTTTATCCATTTATACTTACATTTATTGTAGTCAAAAGTCCATGAAACAAATGAGGTCTTATCGTGTAACAGCTCAAATAAGTAAGCAGTGCGTTCTTTCCCCTGTCTCTCTTTTTAATCGCTGTCTTGACGCCGATAAAACGTTACAGCTTTGACACCCGACTGTTTCCCCGCACTGACACTGGAGACTCCTTCCATAAACGTTAAATGAACATCATCATCTTCCAGAAGTACCAGATCACTGTCTGTGTGTGTGTTTTTTTTCTTTGATAAAAACCATTGTGGTTTTTGTTTGTTTTGTTTATTATGAGGCTGCGAACGAGTCGTTACTATAGAAACGATTACGTTCGTATACAGTAAACCTGCGATTTGGAAACACAGCCGGGACGACTTCTGGAATATTCCCGACGGTTCAGAACTGCTGTCGTTGTCTCGACCCCATCTCCTGGTTCGTACGACGTACTATTACGGCGTTATCCGTTTCACGAGCAAGCCCGCTCGTTTCAATGCTACCTTGCAGTAAATAAAACCACGACGCTTGTAATTACCCTTCTGCAGTGTATATACGGGCTTTACTGGTGCATAGAGAAAATTAATTACCACGTCCCTGTCCTGCTGTTTCCTCTACATAAAGCAAACAGGAACTTATTCATGTGTGCGTACAGTAAGCAATTTCCGATCACTGTAGCACACACACACACACACACACACACACACACACACAAAACAGCTTTATGATTAAAATTTCATCCCTGTTTTCACATATTATAAATAATTCTGCGAATCCTTCCTCTCTTTGTGGAGGCATGTGTGGAAACAGGAAATGGGATTGAGCCACAGCCCTCGGTTACTGCTGAGGCAGTGCAATTTTATTTATTTATTTATTTATTTTGTGCCAGTAACTGCTGTGAGAGCTCCGTGTGTGTGTGTGTGTGTGTGTGTGTGTGTGTGTGTGTGTGTGACAGACTGTGTTGCCTTAACGCCTTTGCACAACTCTAGTTTTAATGTAAAACCATGTTCCTATTTTCATTTCTCCGTCTTCGCCAAGAAATGAGCATTCAGTGCTGATTGTGCGCTTGGTTCAGGGCATAAATATTCTTAGGCGTACTGAAGGAAAGGACGTTTTAGGGAACCTTTTTTTTTTGGGGGGGGGGGCTTTTTGAACATTTCTAATAACAATGATATGAGAGCGAGTCCCAGAATTTCAAAACAATTTTTAAAGATATTTTCTTCTAAGAAGAAGAAATTCTTGCATGTACTGCCGACGAATTCCTTCATTTTAATCAATAAAATTCCTATTTTATTGATTAAAACGTCCCAAAACATTTTTTTTTTGTCATGCTTACCACCCTGAAGTTCACCCTAGATTTTTCCGTTAACAAATGCTTTATTCCTTTATTCATTTTTTTTTTTTACCACAGCAATTTTTCACCAACGATTATTTTAATGAAAATCTCAAATCTAGTTAGTCCTTCCTGAAAACTTTCCCGTGTCGGAAAAGTCTAAAGCCGCAACGTTACAGCGCTGACACTGGAGACTCCTTCAGTGAACGCTACGGAAATCCTCGCCGTACGTGGAGCGTCTCCGATACAAGTCGTTACCGTACTGTATAAACGATAACGTACTCGTAGAACGAGGGCATTATTATAAACATGTATGATTTGCGAGAAGTATCCGTCTGACCAATCAGAATGGAGGATTCGCTGGGGTATAAAGCGTCCATCATCCATCAGTTCATAAAATCTTCAAATATGGATTATAGACGGTGTATTGATGAATAATTTGCGCTTGGTTAGTCGTGGTCGGCCGAGACGAACGGTGACTTCCGTACCGGTTTTAATGATCGTCTTCCTGGTGCACGAGTTCAAGCTTGTGGCGTCTCTCGAGGAAGAGGAAGTCTGTGTACGTTATCCCTGCGAGTTTCAGAGAGGGTCTGTCTAATGAACACATCTGTTCCGAGCGTTCGATCCGCTCCAGTGTTGTCGCACGCAAAAAAAAAAAACACTCTGACAATCCAATAATGGGTCGGTTGAGAATATGATTACGCGCGCTAATTGAATGGCGCCGTGTGAGCGCACATCTGCTTCTTCCCCCAGCCCACCAGGGCAATCACTTCAGAGACGCTGCCTTTAATTTCACAGCCCTTGCCTCGATATGAGCAGAAGAGGGAAGATTAATGCCCGCTCACTCTACGCGGGTCAGTCAGTCTCCGTTCTCGCCTCGTCACTCGCTCGTTTAATGAAACCGAACGTGTTCTCATCCGAGTCCGTTCGCGGGAACTGGAAAACGCGTTTGCGCGGTCAAAAATCTGATCACCGGGTTTTTTCAAAGGCGTGTGAATCGGCTTTCGATTTCAAGATGCTTCCTGTTGCTGGCTGCTCCGTCGGTAGACCAGCCGCCGTTCTCCGACCATTTCACGGAACCAGTAACGAGGATGCCTGACTGGTAAGAGCAGCGTTTTCATCGTTGCACCAAAGCTTTGTTCTTCCCTCTCTCCGGGGATCCGTCTTCCATCTTGGAATCGAATTACAAACTCTCTCAAAAAGAGCTCGGTCTGGTTACACGTGAGAGGTTTACCGCGCGCTTGACGAGAAAGCGAGGAAAAAGAGAGCGAGGCGCGATCGAGCTAAATCAAGGATCTGAGACACAAAGCTAGAGTATTAAGGCAGTATTTGGTGAGGGGGGTTTTACTGGAGCTCACAAGGCCATGTGTCAGGGTTTAAGCCAGACGCCTTCATCACTTTCCATCTGTACTCAACTCTTCAGCCTGCAATCAAGCCTTCAGCTCGGACAGTGTCGAGAGAATAAATACAAATGTCTGTTTTTCTGCACACTTGACCACAACAGGAGGAAACCAGACAGGAAGAACGTCTTCCAAGCAGCAGCTCGGCTCGCTACAGCGTTCAGGAAAGACGTCTGTATGTGAGCCATGTTTAACCCAACAGCCCAAAAGAATATAATAGACACCTAGGCCTTTCATATCCACAAATCCCGTGCTTATTTGCTTTACTCTGCTTGAATGTCGAAAGCCCGAGTCCCGACTGGATTAGTTCTACATCAGAAGGTTGGATAATGTAACAAATTTGTTTAACTTCTGCTGTAAAATACCCTCGGGTAATATATATCTCACCTACGTTACATTTTTTAAAAGAAAGTTTAAACTGCAGATAAAATATAGATCATTTGCGTGAGAGTGTTATATATTCTACAACGAAACTAATAGAGAAAGGCGTGTGTTTATACGATGAAGCCTTTCGGTTGTCGTTAATACCGTTAACATGAACCCACAGATGGTTTCTGGGAGGTTTTTAGGAAACCATGTGGGCGAGCTTTAAATTCCAATCCACAAATCTGAATGGAAGCCCGTACTGTTCACTGTTGACTTTGGATGTGGTTAAAGTATCGCGTGAATGAAACGGTCTCGAAAACCAACTTGGACTTTCTGTGGTTCTGCCCCCAACGACCAAGCATGAGCCGGCCAAAATATTAATCTAGCAACTAAGGAAATGCCATCCTGCCCTCCAGGTTTCCTCCAAGCACTTCTGCTCCGTACATTTTCCACTAATTACGTCCTGTTTGTCCAAGTGTCTGCCTCTTCCTCTGTTTCCAAGTGAAATACAGGTACGGTAGACGAACTAGTATGGAGTAATTTGAAGGTCCGTGACATACACTTGTTTAGCGCTAGAGGTGATGCTGTAAACCATGCTCCAGGGCTCCCATCATTACAGCAGCCACATCAACACGGACGTTTTCGTGCCAGTGTGGAGTTGTGCCGCTCTGGGGGTTTTGAGGAATGGCCTCGAATGAACCCCCGCTTGTTACACGGGTGAGGAATCTGAGCCCTTCTGGTGAGCCGTGATAACGGCCGAGCCTACAGTAGGAATCACTGTGAAGGAGCAGACTGATGGGTGATGACAGCAGATGGGGATTATTAGAGAGCAGCAAAATGTCCAGCGAAATATAAGTAGTGTCTAGAAGTCTCCTAGCAAGAACTTTTTATTAATTTATTTATTTTAAATAAAGTTAATCAGTAAAGGTTTTGATCCCAGGTTCAATCCCGAGCTTGACTTTTTGTCTGTGTGGTGTTTCATGTTCTCCTCGTTTTTGGGTTTCCTCCCCTTTCCCGAAAATAAAACAAAAACCCCAACCTACCGATAGGGGGATTGGCCGTGATGAATGATCGCACGTATTCACTTTGAGAAAGCGCTTTGAGAGTTTTTACATAACGTCTGGGCTTTTCACTTTTAAAATCGATGTCGTTCGACCGTCGGTGTGTTCAACTCTGGACCCTTGCTCTAACGCCACCTGGTACAGACCCTTGGATCTGAATAAAAGATGTGCACGTATTTCATTACAAGAGGGCATTTAGGGCACTTTTTTTTTTTTCACTTGTTGAACATGTGTCCTCGTGTTCATGACCGAACATTCGTTTTTCATTCACAGGATGGGTCGTTAAAAACAACCAAATGGCTTTTATATTTATGTCGTCTGATTATTAAATACTAAATGCCTTAAATGTTCAGAGTGACAGGTCAAGTGAGATTGCACCTTTTATTAAACAAAAAGAAACCTGAATCTTGGGTGGGTGAGTGAGTGAGTGAGTGGGTGGGTGGGTGAGTGGGTGGGTGGGTGTGTCAGTGATTGAATTAGTGAGTGAGTGGATGAGTGAGTGAGTGATTGAATTAGTGAGTGGGTGGGTGGGTGGGTGAGTGAGTGATTGATTGAATTAGTGAGTGGGTGGGTGAGCGAGTGATTGAATTAGTGAGTGGGTGGGTGGGTGAGTGAGTGATTGAATTAGTGAGTGGGTGAGTGGGTGGGTGAGCGAGTGATTGAATTAGTGAGTGAGTGAGTGAGTGATTGAATTAGTGAGTGGGTGATTGAATTAGTGAGTGGGTGAGTGGGTGGGTGAGTGAGTGATTGAATTAGTGAGTGGGTGAGTGGGTGGGTGAGCGAGTGATTGAATTAGTGAGTGAGTGAGTGAGTGAGTGATTGAATTAGTGAGTGGGTGATTGAATTAGTGAGTGGGTGATTGAATTAGTGAGTGGGTGATTGAATTAGTGAGTGGGTGGGTGGGTGAGTGAGTGATTGAATTAGTGAGTGATTGAATTAGTGAGTGGGTGAGTGGGTGGGTGAGTGATTGAATTAGTGAGTGGGTGAGTGAGTGATTGATTGAATTAGTGAGTGGGTGAGTGGGTGGGTGAGCGAGTGATTGAATTAGTGAGTGGGTGGGTGGGTGGGTGAGTGAGTGATTGAATTAGTGAGTGGGTGATTGAATTAGTGAGTGGGTGGGTGGGTGAGTGAGTGATTGAATTAGTGAGTGATTGAATTAGTGAGTGATTGAATTAGTGAGTGGGTGAGTGGGTGGGTGAGTGATTGAATTAGTGAGTGGGTGAGTGAGTGATTGATTGAATTAGTGAGTGGGTGAGTGGGTGGGTGAGCGAGTGATTGAATTAGTGAGTGGGTGGGTGGGTGGGTGGGTGAGTGAGTGATTGAATTAGTGAGTGGGTGAGTGAGTGATTGAATTAGTGAGTGGGTGATTGAATTAGTGAGTGGGTGAGTGAGTGATTGATTGAATTAGTGAGTGGGTGGGTGGGTGGGTGAGTGAGTGATTGAATTAGTGAGTGGGTGATTGAATTAGTGAGTGGGTGGGTGGGTGAGTGAGTGATTGAATTAGTGAGTGATTGAATTAGTGAGTGGGTGAGTGGGTGGGTGAGTGATTGAATTAGTGAGTGGGTGAGTGAGTGATTGATTGAATTAGTGAGTGGGTGAGTGGGTGGGTGAGCGAGTGATTGAATTAGTGAGTGGGTGGGTGGGTGGGTGGGTGAGTGAGTGATTGAATTAGTGAGTGGGTGAGTGAGTGATTGAATTAGTGAGTGGGTGATTGAATTAGTGAGTGGGTGAGTGAGTGATTGATTGAATTAGTGAGTGGGTGGGTGGGTGGGTGAGTGAGTGATTGAATTAGTGAGTGGGTGATTGAATTAGTGAGTGGGTGGTTGAGTGAGTGGATGGGTGAGTGGGTGGGTGAGTAAATGGGTGGGTGGGTGAGTGGGTGGGTGGCAGGAGGCTGTCAGGTCTGTTTGTGTTCCTTGAAAAACATTTTTAGGAGTTTGCGCTTCAAGCCTAGCTGGTCTGCTTGATTTTTTCGGCAGTCACTGAAACATCGCCGTCGGTTAAAACTTCTACGGTGTCTTCTCATGACAGCAAATAGTTTTTCTTCCCTTACTTGCCATCACAAAAGCAGTCCAGTGGTGCAGAAAACAACTGAGACTGCTTGCTTCCAACGAGCTGTCGCAGAACACTCGACGCTGGATCTGATATCCAATATCTGAATCCAAGCGCCGGATTAGAGTGCTATCGCTAACCATGCTGTTCCTCACAGAGAGACGGGATCGCCGGTGTCATAGGAACGTGTGACAGCACAAAGAAATGGTCGTTCTGGACCACCGAGCATCACACTTCTCTGCTCTAACTGTGTATAAAAGCCGGCGTCCCGCAGAGGGATGCAGGAAACGCTTGGGCGAGCAGAGAGATAGGGGCCAGCGACACACCATTCACTTTTGCTCATTGGGTTTTTGCCGAGTTCAGACGTCCTCCTGATTCTGTGTTATCTCCCGATGATTGCTAGGCAGCTCTGGGGTGCGTCTAACACTTCAGAGTGTCCTAAGTTTGCAAGAAGTGACCGTGAAAGAATGAGATCTGGCTGAGACATGGTTCCTGGGATACAGCAAGAAGTACCTCGAAGAAGAAGAAGAAGCAGCACATATACATTACAGCACAGAGAAATTCTTTCCTTTGCATGTACCAGCTTGTTTGGAAGCTGGGGTCAGAGCATAGGGTCAGCCATGATATGGTGCCCCTGGAGCAGACAGTTTTAAGGGGACTTGTTTAAGTGGCAGCTTGGGGGTGCTGGGGCTTGAACCTCCCCCACCTTCTGATCAGTAACCCAGAGCCTTACCCATTGTGGTAAAATCATACATTTCTGCAAGCTCCTATAAACATGACCAAAAAAAAAAAACCCCTTAACTCGGCCTCGAATGGATATCGAGCTTTTATAAAAGCCGTGGAAATGTTTTAATACGCCAGACTGACCTAAATGTTCCCGGCTAGATTTACAAAACTGTTTTTCTTCCAACTCCGTTGTGCATGTTGCTAAATCACAATCGCATGTAAATCGCCAAGCGCATTCACGGCACGGCGTTCGTGTTTCACGTTAAGCCACGCCCACAAAACGCCATAAGAGGCAAGACGGCTGAAAACAACAAAATGACGACTTCGGCAAAAAGATTTCCATGAACGCCACGTTTGTCGTGTGAGCGCTCTGAACGATTTATGACTTAATCCGTTCATATCATATCCAAGGTGACGAATGAGAGTGTTCTATCTCAAAGCTAGTGTAGTGCAATCCTCTTTTTTGTATTTCGCTCACACGCAGGCCGGATGAAAAGGAATCCTTTGTGTACTTGTGTGTGTGTGTGTGTCTTTAATATGCAATCACTGAGATACAAAACAAGCTTCCTGTGTTGCCTGCCTGCTGGATTGACCTGCACTCTGCATTATTTATCTCACGCCTTTAATTTGTGCATTAAATGACTGAATGAGATAATTACCATGCTCGGTGTTATAGGTGGCAGACAGACCGCTGTGGAGATCTGAGCTCTGTGGCAACCAAAAGTAGGCAGCGCTCTAACAACCGCATTTCCAAAAAATAATAATAATAATAATAATTGAAATGCAGGTGGGGGGGATAAAGCGTGGCTTTACTCAACTCCAGTAACTGATATAATGACTAAAAGAGTCTTTTGAGATGCCTTTAAAAGAAAGGGCAATATGCAAGAGAACGTCCTTGTAGCATTTATGTGAGGATCACACCACATACACTCAATCACATAAAAAGCACTTGGCCGTGCTGTCCCGCCGCTCATCTCTAGCCATCAGAGGCTTGGCTAGCACATCAAATGCACACAATATCCTCTGAGAGTGTGTTATGGTTTAATCTGCTTTCTCTCCGAACGTGCTTCATGTTAGGAAAGTGGACGAGTAAGAGCAAGGTCAGGACGGAATGGGCGTAGCCTGCCGGATCAATTCGGCTGGCGTTTTTCTTTTTTTTTTTTTTTTTTAGTCCAACTGGAGTATCGAGTACATTTATTACACGATCGGGACGCCATTGCATCACACACACCTGATTTACAAAGACACGCATAAAGTTTAGATAAACGACTTAAAACCTTAGTAATAAAAGCTCCCACGCCATTATAACCACACTTTATATTCAGTAATCGCATTAATGTGTGAATCGACTTAACAGCTTGTGAGTCATTCATTAGAGGTTATGAAAAATGTACATTTTTAGTTAATATTCTCATTCGTAGGTGGAAATATTTGGAATGTTCCACAAGTCGCATGTTCAACAGGATCTTGAAAAAAGTATGTTCTCATGTTCTCATCAACGCACGCCCCCCTTCCCATGTCTTTAATGACCTCGTGCCACTAGCATTGACGCTTCTTAACCGCATTGCTAAACCTCCTCAATCCTGGGATTCAAGAGCAAAAATGTTAGCAAAGACACAATTATACAAACGAACCTCTTGCCTGAGATGGGTTAACACGTTTTTAAAAATGTTTTCTCGGATTCACTGCTGAAAAACGGATTTAAAAATAACTTTAATCGCAAGGTTTGACTAGCGCTCCAATCGTGTAGGACCCAGCTAATCCTAAAAGGTGTGATGGACTTTGATAGAAGCTATTTTCAAGCCTGTCCGACTGCCATTCCCTTGGCTGCTCTCCAAAAACGCACGCTCACCTCCTCTCCTCTCTCACCCTGATGACGGTACCGGCGAAAGAGAGACAGAGAAAGAACTTTGATCTCCCAAGTCTAAGCCCCAAAGATCAAGGACTCGGTTTGTCTCCGAAAGAGCCGTAGAATAAATACGCCGAAACCTCTTTCATCCTGTTTTCAGAGCCCAAAAAAAGTCTCTGCGTGACTGCACTCTGGCCTGACGTTTTCAACAAGGTCTACAAGCCACTAAAAGAACGGTCCGTCTCTGATACGCAGAGCTTGACAGCCGTCTCATCTCTTCCATGCGTGCCGGAGGTCTTTTATCTGCCTTTCATCATCAGAACCATTTTTCTTCGAGAAAGAAAGAGAGCCGCATGGAAGAGGCATGCGGCGAGGCCACTAATGGTGGAAACCGCCTCCCCCTGTGTCTTGTTAACTTTTTCAAGTTTTCCCTCAAATTTATTTATCTATTCCTGCTGGGAACTAGCATATAAATTACCATGGAAACAACCACAGATCCCACTGGATCTCCTCGATTGAGGCCGTGAAGAATAAATAGCTGTTTTAGTTTTTGGAGTTTTTTTTGTTTTGTTTTGTTTTGGGTTTTTTTTTTTCTTCAGACTACACTGTCCAGGTCAGCTCAGTAGGGAAGAAACATCTGAAAGATCTCAATATAAAATGCTCCGAATGCTAATCGGATAGGTTGTACGCGCTCCCTGTTGAGTAGTTTAAAACGGATAATGACAAGTAAACAGCTTTAAAGAGCAGGTTATGCCTAAAATACGCTTTCTGACAAAGAACAACAGGCGTGGTCGGAGATATACCGGGCAGCGAATGTCCAACGGAGATCGAGCTTTTGAGCTCAGTGTGTCGAGAAAAAAAAAAACCTTTTTGTGGCACAAAAGCGAGCTCTGAAATTGCACCAGAGAATTACGGAAAATAGATTTCGCAACAAGCGGGGCCATAAACTAGGAACACTCCGTAACTCTTCTTGTGCACATTGACTTCTAAAGAGGTGTGAAATCAAGGCCTTCTGTAGAACATGACGGGTCAGAAAGCTCAAGCGCTCGTTCTCTCTTTTGTTCCTACCCCTGGGAATGACGAGTGAAGGACAGAGCAGTTGAGGATAATTTCTCCACATGTAAAATGTGAAGCAGGATGATCTGGCCTGCACTCTGTCCTTCAATAAAGAGGGCTGCTTTTTTTGTGTTGAAATTTTACAAGGCCTCGTGCTAAATTGTAGACGCACGGGTCTCGTCGGATTCCCATCATCGGATCTCTCGTTCTCCTGGCCTTGGGGCGTGAAAAATAAGTATATTTCTAGCAATTTGTAACACGTGTATCTCCTCCTACAAGGCGGTGGCAGCCTAATTTAGCAGCCCTATTGTGCACATCGGCTGCAGCTTCATTCCGCGCCGCCGTCATCAGCCTCTCTTGTGTGTGTAATCAGCGGGGCCCGACCAAGGGCTTTTACAGGCCCTGGAGCAAGCCCTCCATAACATGAGCGCATGAAACTTTCAAATCAGCTCAAGACTTGGATATCGTCGACATAGACGCCACTTTCGACTCATTCAGGCACTGAGGTCGTGAAATTCCAGCTGCCGTACGTAACCTAAGAGAAAAATGGGGTGACCCTTTGGTGCTGGTCAGGCAGGTATGTCACGAGATGATTTTCGGAAAAGGGGTTAAATAGCACGAGGCTATAGAGGGTTTGGTACGTTTAGTCAGTTAACATGTCCAAGAAGCGCCTAGTTTCACAGAAAGACTCAGACAATTTGACTCAGAACTACATACAGTATTGTTGCCTGCAGCCCGTAGTCAAATACGCATGGTTATCCCGTTAACTCGCCACCAGTTGCTGCAAAAAAACACTCTTTAATAACTTGACGTTTAAATAGCTATAATCTCGCCCCAAAAAAAGAGCTTATTCAGCTCATTTCAGACCTTCGAGATTCTGAAGCTTGTGGCCAGAAAAGTGTGCAAAAGATATCAGACGCTCCATAGTCCGAAGGCTGAAATAAACATAAGGCTCAATAAGGCACTTTCCTACCAGGTACGACGGATCAGTCATCATTTATAACCAGTGTGTATATATATAATAGCAAGCCTGCTTTAAGAATTATTCTGTCTGCTGACAAATCTAGTAAAAAAAAAAAATAAGGGGGTTAAAATGCAAATCTCACAAGCTTCGCTTCTAAGGTCTGGTACGTTCTGTCGAAATAAATGTGTTTTAAGAGGCTCTTTCACAGAAAGAGCCAATCTGACTGACATGGCGGAGGACCAAATACATATCTTTTCCCGTAGCCTGTCTGCAAACATCTCATTTACTCACCCGCCGACTGTGTTTCTCGGATTTCCAGTCATTAGACTCTGAAAGTGTGTTTCCAAAACAGTGTTAACAATTAGAGAAAGGATTCTGAGAATTTAAAAAAAAATTTTTTTTTTTTTTTAAAGCATCAGTCATCAGACTAGCCAAATCGTACCTGAAGAACCGTTGTTCTTCTTATAAATCTCTTTTGCTGGATATTTGTCTCCATTTTCTAGACACTAGTTTCTCCTATTCCCAGTTGTTGGACTCTGAAAGCCCATTCTCCATACTTCAATGCATTTAGATTCATGAATATGGCAAATCACTTATTGATACAGTTAGCTGACGATAAGTAATCAGCATTTATTAATTAAAAACAAACGTTTACTGATCTCCATGTGTCTCTTTCTGACGGAGATCAATTCACGGTGGAGAAAGAGGAAGACATTTATGCTGTGCTGTGTGTGTGCAAATCATTCCACTCAACTCAATTCCTCTCAGCTTACTGTGATGATTACCAGGAAATTGCATCAACGTTTATAAATAGGCATGGTTACATACGAGTGACCGAGATTTCTAGTTCTTTCTCGGGTTCGCAGGGTTAATCAGTGGAGACTGAAATTGTCTGCGGCGCAGCGCTGAGATTAGACTCGCAGAACGGAAACATTCCCCGTCTGAGCCATGACATCCATGCATCCTCTTAATCACAACTGCCTCAGAGTACCATGACCTGTCGTTCATCCCTGCCGAGGAGCAGACCCTGTGCGGAGGAAGTGGAAGGATGGCCAACGAGTTGCGTTTTTATTTCGTGTAATCTCGGGGATTTGATTTGCGTTCGAAAATATGATACGGTGTGTCGGAGTACGGCTCCTCGACGTCGAGGTCTCGGGAACCACAATGACATCAAATCCACTCCACAGCCCACAAAGCTCTGACAGCACCGCGGCCAGTCTGGACACGGAATAAAACGTTCAAGCCGCAATAACAGCGGGCGGGCGGCTAATCCACTTTGCTTGGCGGACACGATCCAATGTAGAGACCGATCTGCTTGTTCCGGGAAAGAGAAGCTCGTTCCAGTGCCTAAAATCCTGCTCGCAAATCACGGAGGCTGGATTATCAGGCGACAGAAATGCAAATCGTATCAAATCACACGCATGATTTCCCACCGGTTCTCCCCGATGATAAACTCATTAGATTTAATAGTGTATTATGAGAAAGAAAGGCATAAAATCAAATCACCTATTTTTTTCTTCGTTTTTATTACATTTAACCATGGTAGACACTGAACGTGTTTTCAAAGATGATCGAGTTTTAGATACCTAACTTGGTTCTACTTGATGTATTTGATGAGGAAACCCTTGTTCAGAGGTTCTACATAGAAGCCCCTCAAGGATAACACATGAGTTCTTTAGGTTTTTTTGTTGTTGTGCCTTTAGGTATCAATGAAGGAGGTGTGGCCTCTGTACCTTTTAATACTATGTAGGTGGCACGTGAAGTTGAGGTGAAGGAGGTGTGGCCTCTGAGACGGTCAGTTCTGGTGAAGGAGGCATGGCCTCTGATCCTGTCAGTTCTGGTGAAAGAGGCGTGGCCTCTGATCCTGTCAGTTCTGGTGAAGGAGGCATGGCCTCTGATTCTGTCAATTCCAATGAAGGAGGCGTAGTCTCTGATCCTGTCAATTCCAATGAAGGAGGCATGGCCTCTGATCTGGTCAGTTCTGGTGCAGGAGGCATGGCCTCTGATCCTGCCAGTTGCGGTGAAGGAGGCGTTGCCTCTGATCCTGCCAGTTCCGGTAAAGGAGGCGTGGCCTCTGATCCTGTTAGTTCTGGTGCAGGAGGCGTGGCCTCTGATCCTGTCAATTCCAATGAAGGAGGCGTGGCCTCTGATCCTGTTAATTCCAATGAAAGAGGTATGGTTTCTGATCCTGTCAGTTCAGGTGCAGGAGGCGTGGCCTCTGATCCTGCCAGTTGTGGTGAAGGAGGCATGGCCTCTGATCCTGTCAGTTCCGGTGAAGGTGGTGTGGCCATTCTGTCTGCGGGTTGCCGTGTCAGTGATTTTCCAGCCAAATTGGGCTACTTCAAAAATGCAGTCATGGGTGAAAATAATAAGGTCGCAGGTTGAGGCTTTTTGAGCTACTTTCAAAATAGCATAGTGGTTAAAATAGTGGTTGATGTCCATGCGTATGTCCATAGCGTATGTCCTGTAGTGCACATGCAAATCAACGCTGACGAACCATTTAAAATCATTTTAAAAGGACAGTATAACAAGAATTGGCAAACTGGAGATGAGAAAAGGAGTGTGAGAGAAAGGGGGGGCAGGAGAGTGAGTGAGAGGGAGGTAGATATGCAGAAGGTGAGGAGAAAATAGCTGACTGGCTAGTAGCTTAAACAGCTACTTACACAGGTAAATGGGGGAGAATATGGGAGATGGTGCTGTAAAGACTGGGAGCAAGAGAAGTGCTGATGAAATGGATAAAAAAAAAAAAGTGTCCCAAATGAGAAGGGATGTGTTTTTTTTGTTGCAAATACTGCAGATGAGAGCTCGCCACCATGACCCAGCTCCCTGTGCTCCCACAGAAAAATACAAAAGTAATCTCAAATGCTGGAACATTATTTGACGCAGGCAGCTCATTTTATAGAATGAGTGTTCCAGTGAAGGAGTTGCAGCTGGCCGCTCGTGTTGCTTGCTATTCAATCATTTGGGATATGTAATGAACGACATTTCCATGAAAGGGATTCATTTGCTCAGAACCAAATGCACAGCGCTGTGTAATTTAGTGAGAGGGCTTGTAGCAATGTGTCAATATCTTCTGGATGATCTCGGGAGTGGTCCGTACTCTCAAGACCAGAGCACTCCAATGTGGTCCGGTGAGCCCCCTGGACAGGAGAGATGGAAAATTAATATGGACATCTGTTTCATTATGTCTCTCATTATCTCACATAATGCGATGTATAGTGATTGGACAGTTAAGACCACATTTGGACCAGGCCACCCCCATTTGTGGCTCTTTCAGTCTCACTGAAAAAGGCGTGGCCTCTCGAATCACAATGCTAACCTTTTGGATTTGCAATAAAAATTGTTTGCACAACCATGATCTACAATCAGGTTTTGCGCTCAGAATTACAAACTACCTTCCGCCACATTTTTTCCTAGTCCTTGAA
Source organism: Ictalurus furcatus (assembly GCF_023375685.1). Lineage (NCBI taxonomy): Eukaryota > Metazoa > Chordata > Actinopteri > Siluriformes > Ictaluridae > Ictalurus > Ictalurus furcatus. The sequence continues at coordinate 1,884,983 of NC_071270.1, forward strand.
ACCCACACACACCATCAGCCAGCCAAGAAAAAAAAAAAAGAACAGCGAGGTGACAGGCCAAGCCGAATCCATGCAGCCCAGGTGGTGAAAAACTGCTCCATCAAAACTCTGTTAGCTGCCTCCGAAACGGTCGGAGAAGCCTCTCCCACAACAACAAAGGAGTGCCTCAGGCTCACCATCAATCCACAGCAGCACAAAAGTAAACAGCCTTGCAAACATCGGCTTCAAACTGTTTGGTTACACTGCATCGTGAGCCCCACTCGGGAGAGTAGGCGGGGCCTTCCTTCATTAACCAAATGTAATTGCATTGGAGCGCCACAGCTCACTTGAGTCGAGAGGTCTGTGGAGAAACCTCTGTACATCTCTAATGCCTTTCGTGCCCTTGGATCAAGGGCTGGAAGTGTCATCTGTGATGGGGCTTTGAGTGTTTCTGTAATGCCACGGGGAACAGACAGACATGTAGGAGGGCAGGACGAGTCACGAATCATCAGCGGTGCATGAGTGACTAGAACGAGAAGCGCCATTCCAGTTATTCTTTATTATTCTCGGCTTCTGTCTCTGCAAAGTAAAATAAAAACCTGCTTACACTGACATGCCGAAAGAACATCTTTTGATATACATCATGCCACAAAGACGGTAAATATTGGATATTCCTCTGCCTTTGCTATCTTGGCTGTTTTTACATTTTTGTCCCCAGAGGGTTTTCAGGAGGGGAGTGGGGGGTCGGTGGGGGGGAGAAATCCTGCTGTTTCCTATGCAAAGGATTATACTGCGATGCATAAAACATCTCAAACCAGAATTGCCAGTGTAATTCTATATCTGGGTTCATCTGCAGCACGACGACTCGGTCGTTATCGGAGTCTCGGCGTGCCTCACGCCGTCAATCCACTTCCGTTCAGAGGAACTTTCCAGGGAATTTAACAATACGGACAGATACGCGAGCGTTCGTCGGGCATCAAGTGTAGCCACGGCTCAAAGGATATCTTTCGGTGACCTCTGACACGGAATCCATGGAAACGCTCATCTGCCTCTGGAATCATCTTGGGTTTTCTATTATTTGAACGCAGCGCTAATCAACAGAGGTTCAGCAGGGAAAAAATACGATTACGAGTATCCGAGTATTTCAATTAGCACAGCCTGATTTTCCTGAGTGACGGATATCCTTGGGTCAACAAGAGTGGAGATTTGAGCCTGCAAATCTCAGTCAATTATAATAATACATTAGCAAACTTGATACCGCTTATAATCACACCATTCAATCATGTTATCCAACATCAGCTTCTAACGAAAAGCTGGTTGTAAACACACAATTCAGTCCTTTAGTTAACATTAGTTAGCTTGCGAAATGAGCTAGGCCGTCTAGGCTTTTAATTACACGATGAAATAGTAATGCTAGCTAATGCTTTGCCACTGTTAGCTTTGTTAACATTTGTAGGCTAACCATAGATACACAGATGTTCCTGGGTCGGAATAACCGGGATGTTTTTCCCGTCCTCCCGGATTCCTCCACGAGACAGGAATACGATCACGACGTACCGTATGCACGACATCAATCCAAGGAAATGAAAAGAAAGGGCTAGTACTGATATCATGTGCTGTTTACTCTCTGCTCTTGACTCGAGGAACACCTGTCTCTCGGCAAAATTAGGACCTGCGTTTAGATTAGAGAGTCATCGAGCTTTAGGGTACGACACAGAGACACGTCGGCTGAAAACCGAGCGAGGCTGTAGAACACTCTGGCTGAAGGGTGAAGCAAAACATGACTGATCCTGAGAGACACTCTCACTGCAGTGTCAACCAAAAGCGGGGTTTAAGTGCTCCTCGTGCTAACCCCAACAGCTACATGCTTTTATTTATTACAGCAGAGGAGAGGATTTCTGTAGTGCTCGGGGTGGTGGTTCAGCGGATACGGTCCTGCGCCTAGCGGCCCGAAGGTTGTGAGTGTAAATCTCATGACTACCAGAGAGCCTCTGATGGGGTCTTAATTCCTGACTGCCTACTGTGTAGCTCTGTGCCTTGGATTTTAAAAAAACAAAACAAAAAAAAACAGATAGGACCTAAACCAGGAAATATTGACCTTCCACTTATCTCACAAGGAGACGATTACTAAAAGTAGCAATGGAAGAAATATTGACACACAGACACAACCAAAGAGTTTTTACATTTAAAACAAATAGCAGGAGATTGAAAAATGCCTTCGAGACAAAAGTTTCCGGACACAGATTTCTAACACGTCCACAGATATCTGAACCGGGCCTGTATCTAAACCTGAATAACACCAATCATACCTCTTTTGAAATGTATACGTTTTTAACTATTCCTACTTTCTCTAGAGGCCCTAAGTGACCTGTACTACCTGTGTACTGCTTATAGCTAGAAACAACCCTGATCCTAACATCTGCCAAACATAACTTCATCAAGCAAAGGTGTCCAGTCTCGTTTACTTTGAGGACGGTGTCTCCTTCCTGTGTGCTGCCACATATCCCGTTGTGCTATAGTTTCCTTCTTCTATTCACGCTCAGCATTCAGATATAATCTTGAGTCATACGCACAGCCATGACCTCAAACACATTCTCACACACACACACACACACACGGACATGCTTTTTGCTTGATGGTCTTAACTCGGCGCAAAGGCAACATGCCGAATATTATGTTCTATTCGCACACAAGACAAGACAAGCGCGAAGGACATGTATCAAAGCTTTGGAATAAAACCATGAGGAAATATATAGGAGTAGCGCTTTATCCATACATATATATATATTATATATATATATAATTGTTTTTTCACACATTGCGGAGGTGGGGGTGTACATAGGGCCTGTGAGACACATATAGTGACATAATATATCAGTGCATGCCAGGTTCAATTGCTGAACATCACTTAATGTGAGTCACTTCTTATTCCAGGAAATATTTCACTAACACAACAGGCATTTTGTCAGTGTGCGACGAGTCAAGGGCACAGAACACATTAAAACAAACCAGTCTCCATGCAGTGCTGTGAGTATTCACTTCATCTCAGCACAGAGGTTCCCTGGAGACATTTCAAAGAGACGTACACCTTTACAGACACGGGGCTGTATGTATGCAGAATTCTGTATAAACAGAAACGCTCCAGCCTCGTCCCTCGGTATGAGGTTTAATGTCTTTCATATAGTACTTTGAGATTCGCTCGCTGTATACATGTGGCTTCTACACCCTACGTAATGTAGTACATGGCCTACGGGAAACTGTTTAGGGGTTGTCCCTCAGATCAGCTTGGTAGCTAGCCCCCCAAAAGTTGACTAACCTGGATTTTTTTTTTTTTAATGGTTTATTTTCATTACAGTTCACAAATATTCATCTGGGTTGGAATCTCGGCCAAAGTCGAAGATGCATTAACACAAGTGCTGGCTTTAAAGCTTTAAAGAGGCTTTGTTATGCAATAGAGAGCTTACTTTTACAGATACATCCATGTAGATAATTGGCTAAGAAGTATTTTCTCTGCATTTCCTTCTTTATATAAAGTTGACAGGTCGGGGGGGGGGGGGGGGGGTTATTTAATTTTAAGTTGGTCTGTTGTTTTGGGCATCAATTGAAAAAATTTGTACCATTTAACTATCATCAGCTTGATTTGCTAATGTCCCAGATATTCTTGCTCTGTGGAAAGCCATCCATGGGTATTCTCTTTGGAAAAAGAACAAATTTCACTAGAAATAATAATAATAACGATAATAATAATATGCCAAATGCAATAATTACCTGTCTAGAGGAGAAGTAACGCTAGTGCTACGTTGCTTTAACATCGTGTATGCTCTCCATAAGAAAAAAGCCACCCATGTTTATTCAAGTCTTCAGCTAAATTCTGCACTGAGCGTAGGACATATAACGCAATAGGAAGGAAGGAGATCTACAATGGTCATGAAGGTCAAATAAAATCATAAAGGTTTAAAATTCTGCTGCCGAGTGTATGTCTGAGGCAAGAAGCTCACGAAAACAAAATAATGAAATGTCACACATGGTCAGTGTGGATTAGGAGGTCGATAGGCTTAAATGTCGCATTTTAAAAGTCAAAATGTCAACTCTTAATCTCCCTCCTAAATACCCCCAATTTCATGGCGGTTCGACTGCAGGTGCCCAGCATTGTAAAAGGCCCAGCTTGTGCTTTTTTTTTCCTTTTTTTATTTTGTTTTAGCGTGTTCCTACATAATGAGAGAGCATGTCTTAAAAAAAAAAAAAAAAAAAAACCACGCTCGACCACCCATGGGCTTAATTAAAACTGTTAGATTAGACACGTTGAGTGACAGAGGGACTGCGTAAACTAGCCCTTACAATGGTTTATTATTCATAAGCAATAAATCTTACCTAATATCATTGAAAATAGCAACAAATCTTATTAAAAACTCTGATGCGAGAACTACATGCCGCACACAGTCCTCTCTGAAAGTATTGGAACAGCAAGGCCAGCAGCGTTGTTTTTGCTATAAACTGAAGACATTTGCGTTTGAGATCAGAAGATGAATATGAATTTCAGCTTTCCTGTTATTTCCGTCTAGATGCGTTAAACAACATGGCATCTTTTTGTTTGGACCCACCCATTTTTAAGTGATCAAAAATTTCGGCACGTGACTGACGGGTGTTTCTTGTCGCCCAGGTGTGCCTTGTTGGATTGATCGTTTAGACGATTAATACCTCGTGATGTCTAGTCTTCGCTTTTAACCCTGAGTTTTACCTGTGAAGACTGCATTTGTTGTTAAAAAGGATAAACCAACATGAAGACCGGTCTATGCCAGAAAGCAAGCCATTCCACTAGGAGTGGGCATAGCCAATAAAACCATTTGGAATGTGAGGAAAAGGAAAGAAGCCACTGGTATACTAATAAGCAAACACTGAAAAGGTCAGCCAGGAAAATGGCAGCAGTCGATGGCAGAAACATTGTGACAGCTGTGAAGAAAAAACCCCCAAAACAAAACAGTCTCAAACCCAAATGTCTTCAGTGTATAGCAAATTTTTTTTTTTTTTTTTTTTTAAATAATTAGCTTTGCCATTCCAATACTTTCAGAGGATACTGTATATGCTGTATACATACCATATTTATAGTCAAGACTCCCTGAGAACCAGACCTTAAGGCCATACAGCTGAGGCCCCACAAAAAAACACTATTTGAGACCTATCCCAGGTCTAACCCTGAGACCCAGACCAAGGTCATACATCTTGAGACTCAAAACAAAGATCTAAGACCCTGACCAACAAGGCAACTAACTTAAACCCAGAGCAAGGCAAATACCACATTTCATGAGAACTAGACTAAGATGCCACCAACCGTGATCTAGACCAATACCACAGATCCTAAGTTCAACTCTTAATACATCTCTTAATACCCAGAACATTACCCCACCCCTGAGACTCAGAGCAAAACTGAAACTACACCACCAGAAGCCCAGAACAAAACCAAGACCACAACCCTTAGGACCAAACGCCTTGAAACCCAGATGTAGAACAAACCCCATGAAACCCAGGCCAATAACCTGCACCCTAATGATGGGTCATAGCTGACACCTGGCTATCCCAGTGACATTATTGCACATACTTGCTTTCATAAATTTTGTACATCCAGATGATTCAAAGTGATGTCAGCTAGATGCAGGTCGCCAGGACCACAGTGCCTTCTTTGACCACCTCTTCTGATTTTGCAAAGTAAGATGAACGGTGAAGATGGTGGGAGTTGAGGAGGCTATGATGGTGTATCTTGAGTAAATGGCAGAAACTGTGACAATGTAGATGGTACATCAGGCCATTAAACCAATCTTGTTGCAGCAGTGGGCACATTTTTCAGTGACTAGAATGCATACACTGCTTCATATATGTCCCCTGTCCTATCTTGGTGCACATGTCTCCTCAACTGTTTTGGTTGTGCACAACTGATGGACCAAAAGGAATACAGGATATGCATGCCAGGTTATCTTGCATGTGTACATGTAGATAAAACAAGTACAAACTCAGCCTAAGACCACACCATCCAAGATCTAAACCAAGACTACATCCCTTGAGATCTAGGCCACGACCACAGACCCTGAGATCTAGGCCAAGACCACAGACCCTGACACCTACACCAAGACCACAGACCTTGAGATCTAGGCCAAGTTAATAGACCCTGAGATCTAGGCCAAGTTAATAGACCCTGAGATCTTGACTGAGACCACAGACCCTGAGATCTTGACCAAGACCACAGACCTTGAGATCTAGGCCAAGTTAATAGACCCTGAGATCTTGACCGAGACCACAGACCCTGAGATCTTGACCGAGACCACAGACCCTGAGATCTTGACCGAGACCACAGACCCTGAGATCTAGACCAAGACCACAGACCTTGAGATCTAGACCAAGACCACATTGCATGAGACCCAGACCAATTCTACACATGCTGAGATCTAGACCTAGACCCCTCCTCCTGAGACCCAGTCCTAAAGCAAGATCAGGTTTATGCTATTAATAATAGGAAACTGGAGGATTTACTTGTAAAAATCTAGACAAGCAGTAAACTGTCTTGCAAATAGTTTATAAACAGACATTATTTTCTTTCAAGAATAGGTCAAATTTAGCATAGGCTGGTCTTTCAAAAGTTTTTTTTTTTTTTTTAACACTGATAAATAGTTCCCAAGAAAAGTATCTCGGGCAATGCTAAGATGTATTAATGGCAGTGCTTTTGAAAACCCACTCTGTCAACATCAAGCTGACCAATTACACCGCCTCGACTACTTCGAGAGCTAGGAAAACAAACATTCCCTGTTCTATCCATCTCAATTACAGCTGTGTGTGTATGTTTGTGGGGTTTGTTGTGTAGCCTAAATTGTTTGGTAGCAAGGTTTTAGAAAAAAAAAAAAATATCTGAAAGCCTTCTGATGAAACTCGGATATGTTGTTCATCCTGAAGTAAACGGTGAATTACAGTGCTTTTTAAAAGGATAAGATAAATGTACTGTGACCTTTGACCTTACTTTGAGGCTTCAGATGACCGCAACTGATCTACCATTTGATGTTTTTAAGTTTACAAATGCTGGACGTGCTTCTTTTCTGTAGTGACAGTTTGTGGTGTACCTTCATCAGCGCTTTGACATAAACCAAAAAAAAAAAAGCCATAGGTATTACTGTCTTTAGTTCACACATTTGAGGCATGAATAAACCTGATTGAAGTTCAACAATGAAGAGTCATTTTGTTTCATTAGTCTGACACTCTGGCTAACCGGCTGTATTTTAGCAGTGTCCTTGGCTTTCATCTTTGCTTTTCTACTGAAAGGTGCGTTTGATCACTGGCTGTTGAGTCTGAGTGCCTACATTCGAAGCATCAAGTGTGGAACAGTAACGCGGCTTTGATGTAGCTCTCCATCTTCAGATTCCCCTTGAACAAAGCTACGCTTCAGCGCACAGCTGGTTAAAAAAGTCAAAGAATGATGGACACACTGTAACATCATTACTCTCCTTTTGTTCGCTGTTTTCATCCCTGCTATTCGCAATTACACACGAGGGAGTGCTG